>NC_052336.1:847880-888102 GCF_016432855.1 Salvelinus namaycush
TTTCACCTTCCTTACGTTTCTCCAGCTGTGCAGTGTACAAGAATAAACCACCTCCAACTATGACATTCACAATGGCAGTGTACAAGACTAAAACCATTGATGACCATCACACTTGGCCACTCGTACAAGATTGTAAAAAAAACCCCTTAGACATCATTACTGGCAGGTTACCAGATAAACTACTCACAGTATGACTTCTACTGGCAGTGTACAAGCCGATATAAAAACCCATTATGACATACACCACGGTCAGTGGCACAAGATCAAAACCATTCATGAAATCTATACTGGCAGTGTACAAGATAAATACCATTATGACTTCACACTATGGCAGTGTACAAAGATAAAACCATTATGACATCATAATGGCAGTGCACAAGGATAAAACTCATTAGACATTCACATCTGGCAGTGTACAAGATAAAACCATTATGACATCATAACTGGCGTGACAAGAATTAAACACATATTTTATGATCCTTTCACCTACTGGCCAGCTTGTCACAAGATAAAACACCATTATGACATCATAACGGCAGGTACAAGATAAACACATTTATGACTTCACACTGGGCAGGTGTGTAAAAGATAAAAAACATTATGACATAATACTGGCAGGTACAGAATTAAAAACCAATTATGACATTATACTAGGCAGGCGTACAAGATAAAATCCATTAGGACTTCACACTGGTATGTACAAGATTCCTAAAAACCATTATGGACAATCACACTTGGCAAGTGTACATAGATAAAACCATTATGACATCAACACTGGTCAGTGTACAAGATAAAACCATTATGACATCCATACTGGCAGTGTACAACGGATACCAAACCATTTATGACTTCATACTGTCAGCTGACAAGACTAAAACATCTATTGAACATCACCTGCAGTGTACAACGCATTAAAACCATTTATTGACATACACACATTAGAGTGACGAAGAATATAACAAACCCATTTATGACATCCATACTTGGCATGTTGTACAAGATAAAAACCCAGACTTATGACTTTACATACTGTCAGTGTACAAAAGATAAAACCCATTATGACATCACACTGGCAGTGTCCATAGATAAAACCATTTATGACATCAACACTGGCAGGGTACATACGAATTAAAACCATTATGACATCAACACTGGCAGGTACAAGATTTAAAACCATTTATTGAACTTTACACACTGGCATTTTGTACAAGATAAAACCCATATGACATCACACTGGCAGGGTACCTGATTACAAAACCATTATGACATACATACTGGCAGTGTACAAGAAAAGATCAGTAATGACTTCATAGCTGCGGCCAAGTGTACAAAGATAAAACCATTAGACTATCAAGAATGGCAGTGTACAAGAAAAACTCATTATTATGACATCATAATGGCAGTGTTACAAGATAAAAACATTATGGACTTCACACTGGCAGTGTTACAAGAAAAACATTATGACATCATACTGGCAGATGTACAAGATAAAAACCATTATGGACATCGTAATGGCAGGTACAAGAGAAAACCATTATGACTTCACACTGGCATAGATACAAGATAAAACCATATGACATCATACTGGCAGTGTAACAAGATAATAACCCCATTAGACTCACAATGGCAGTGTACAAGATAAAACCCATTATGAATTCACAATGGAGGGGTCTTTTTTGTATCAAGATATAAATATTATGACCATCTACACTCGGCATGTGTACAAGATAAAAACCATTATGACATCATGTACTGTTCAGATGCACAAGATAAAAACCATTATGACATTCACACTGGCAGTGTACAAGATTAAAACCATTATGACATCACAATGGCAGGTACAAGAATAAAACCATTATGACACTCACATGGCAGTGATCAAGATAAACCATTACTGACACTCACACGGGCAGTGTATACAGATAAAAACCATTATGACATCAACTGCAGTGTACAAGATAAAAAACCATTATGGACATCAATTACTGGCCAAGTGTAACAAGATAAAACCAGTTATGACGTTCATAACTGGCATGTGTACAAGATAAAACAATTATGAAATCCACACTGCAGTGTCCAAGATAAAACCATTATGACATCATACTGGCGAGATGTACAAGTAACACCATTATGAATTCACACTGGGCAGTGTAATACAAGATAAAAGCACATTATGAACATTACTAGGAGTGTACAATATAAAACCATTATGGACATCATACTGGCAGTGTACAAGATAAAACCATTATGACATCATACTGGCAGTGTACAAGATAAACCATTATGACTTCCAACTGGCAGTGTACAAGATAAAACCATTATGACATCACACTGGCAGTGTACAAGATAAAACCATTATGACATCATACTGGCAGTGTACAAGATAAAACCATTATGACATCATACTGGCAGTGTACAGATAAAACCATTATGACTTCACACTGGCAGTGTACAAGATAAAACCATTATGACATCATACTGGCAGTGTACAAGATAAAACCATTATGACTTCACACTGGCAGTGTACAAGATAAAACCATTATGACTTCACACTGGCAGTGTACAAGATAAAACCATTATGACATCACACTGGCAGTGTACAAGATAAAACCTTATGACATCATACTGGCAGTGTACAAGATAAAACCATTATGACATGATACTGACAGTGTACAAGATAAACCATTATGACATCATACTGGCAGTGTACAAGATAAAACCATTATGACATCACACTGGCAGTGTACAAGATAAAACCATTATGACTTCATACTGGCAGTGTACAAGATAAAACCATTATGAAATCACACTGGCAGTGTACAAGATAAAACCATTATGACATCATACTGGCAGTGTACAAGATAAAACCATTATGACATCATACTGGCAGTGTACAAGATAAAACCATTATGACATCATACTGGCAGTGTACAAGATAAAACCATTATGACATCATACTGGCAGTGTACAAGATAAAACCATTATGACATCATACTGGCAGTGTACAAGATAAAACCATTATGACATCATACTGGCAGTGTACAAGATAAAACCATTATGACATCATACTGGCAGTGTACAAGATAAAACCATTATGACATCATACTGGCAGTGTACAAGATAAAACCATTATGACTTCCAACTGGCAGTGTACAAGATAAAACCATTATGACATCACACTGGCAGTGTACAAGATAAAACCATTATGACATCATACTGGCAGTGTACAAGATAAAACCATTATGACATCATACTGGCAGTGTACAAGATAAAACCATTATGACTTCACACTGGCAGTGTACAAGATAAAACCATTATGACATCATACTGGCAGTGTACAAGATAAAACCATTATGACTTCACACTGGCAGTGTACAAGATAAAACCATTATGACTCCACACTGGCAGTGTACAAGATAAAACCATTATGACATCACACTGGCAGTGTACAAGATAAAACCATTATGACATCATACTGGCAGTGTACAATATAAAACCATTATGACATCATACTGGCAGTGTACAAGATAAAACCATTATGACATCATACTGGCAGTGTACAAGATAAAACCATTATGACATCACACTGGCAGTGTACAAGATAAAACCATTATGACTTCATACTGGCAGTGTACAAGATAAAACCATTATGAAATCACACTGGCAGTGTACAAGATAAAACCATTATGACATCATACTGGCAGTGTACAAGATAAAACCATTATGACATCATACTGGCAGTGTACAAGATAAACCATTATGACATCATACTGGCAGTGTACAAGATAAAAACATTATGACATCATACTGGCAGTGTACAAGATAAAACCATTATGACATCACACTGGCAGTGTACAAGATAAAACCATTATGACATCATACTGGCAGTGTACAAGATAAAACCATTATGACATCATACTGGCAGTGTACAAGATAAAACCATTATGACTTCACACTGGCAGTGTACAAGATAAAACCATTATGACATCATACTGGCAGTGTACAAGATAAAACCATTATGACTTCACACTGGCAGTGTACAAGATAAAACCATTTTGACATCATACTGGCAGTGTACAAGATAAAACCATTATGACTTCACACTGGCAGTGTACAAGATAAAACCATTATGACATCACACTGGCAGTGTACAAGATAAAACCATTATGACATCATACTGGCAGTGTACAAGATAAAACCATTATGACATCATACTGGCAGTGTACAAGATAAAACCATTATGACATCATACTGGCAGTGTACAAGATAAAACCATTATGACATCATACTGGCAGTGTACAAGATAAAACCATTATGACTTCCAACTGGCAGTGTACAAGATAAAACCATTATGACATCACACTGGCAGTGTACAAGATAAAACCATTATGACATCATACTGGCAGTGTACAAGATAAAACCATTATGACATCATACTGGCAGTGTACAAGATAAAACCATTATGACTTCACACTGGCAGTGTACAAGATAAAACCATTATGACATCATACTGGCAGTGTACAAGATAAAACCATTATGACTTCACACTGGCAGTGTACAAGATAAAACCATTATGACTTCACACTGGCAGTGTACAAGATAAAACCATTATGACATCACACTGGCAGTGTACAAGATAAAACCATTATGACATCATACTGGCAGTGTACAAGATAAAACCATTATGACATGATACTGACAGTGTACAAGATAAAACCATTATGACATCATACTGGCAGTGTACAAGATAAAACCATTATGACATCACACTGGCAGTGTACAAGATAAAACCATTATGACTTCATACTGGCAGTGTACAAGATAAAACCATTATGAAATCACACTGGCAGTGTACAAGATAAAACCATTATGACATCATACTGGCAGTGTACAAGATAAAACCATTATGTCATCACACAACAGAACACTACAACTGGAACGACTCGCTCAGAAACGGTGGCACACAAAGAAACGTTCAAACCACATTTTTTAATTCTTCTGTATTTTAATGAAAATGTTTGTTATTTGCTTGCCTGTGCAGTTACTGTCAGTCCCTCCCTGTGTCCACCAGTAACTCTGTGCAGTACTGTGAACTCTGGCTTCAAGTTATTACAAACATTTTGAGAATGACAATGAGAGAGAAAAGTGCTGCCAATGTTTGTACTTAGAAAAACCGCAGTCATTTGCATCATACGAGGTTCTAATGACAGAATGGGGAAGTGAGAGTTAATTAAAAATAGACGTCTCTCTTTACTTGAATCTTTCTGATCTGAACTGAAACAGGATACTTGGTTCAGTGAATGTGTCGCTAAATATGCATCTTCTACTGAACCCTATTAAACTATATAGATGGAGAGACATGGGACAGTCAGTATGATTGTATAACCAGATGGGTCAGTCAGTATGATTGTATAACCAGATTGGTCAGTCAGTATGATTGTATAACCAGATTGGTCAGTCAGTATGATTGTATAACCAGATGGGTAAGTCAGTATGATTGTATAACCAGATGGGTCAGTCAGTATGATTGTAAAACAGATGGGTCAGTCAGTATGATTGTATAACCAGATGGGTCAGTCAGTATGTGAGTGTGGGGAGAGATACAGAGAGTACTGTAGTCTAGTGAAGTTGGTGTGAGTGTGGGGAGAGATACAGAGAATACAGTAGTCTAGTGAAGTTGGTTTGAGTGTGGAGAGCGATACAGAGAGTACAGTAGTCTAGTGAAGTTGGTGTGAGTAGAGATACAGAGAGTACAGTAGTCTAGTGAAGTTGGTGTGAGTGTGGAGAGAGATACAGAGAGTACTGTAGTCTAGTGAAGTTGGTGTGAGTGTGGGGAGAGATACAGAGAATACAGTAGTCTAGTGAAGTTGGTTTGAGTGTGGAGAGCGATACAGAGAGTACAGTAGTCTAGTGAAGTTGGTGTGAGTAGAGATACAGAGAGTACAGTAGTCTAGTGAAGTTGGTGTGAGTGTGGAGAGCGATACAGAGAGTACTGTAGTCTTGTCCGGTCCACAACTGCCCATAGTGTGTGTTAACCTGTTTCTGTAGCATGAGGCAGGTTGATGTAGGATACAAGTACACCCCCTGAACAGAACGCTAGTCTATTGCAGGACCTTACCCCGTCTCCTTACCTTACCCTGTCTCCTTACCTTACCCCGTCTCCTTACCTTACCCCGTCTCCTTACCTTACCCCGTCTCCTTACCTTACCCCGTCTCCTTAAACAGACTATCAGCAGTTGAAACAAAAACAAAAGATTTCCTGTCCTTGTTTAGGTGAAAAGCTAGGGATGGGTCTGGACAAATGTAACCACTCTCAAATTCATAGACAGAGCTACAGATGGAAGGACTGACCATCCATGATGTCAACATTATAGTTTTAACCACGTTCTCAGGATATACAGGGTGTTTTACATTTACTTTGTTTAAACATTGTAGTAAAATAAGTTTATATTCTGGGTTCTGATGGGGTATGACAGTTCAACTAAACTCAAGAAGCATTTATAAGTTATATTCTTCAAGAATCAATGGGTGTATATCATTCATTTATTACTCCAATAATGGACATAGCAACTGCAGAATGATTTTGTTCTGACTCGATCAGGGATCAAACCACCAACCTTCCTAACGGAGGGAAGACACAAACCACAATAATCTGAGATTAATTGATAGAAAAAGATTCTATGATTTAATTTGACTATGATGTAAAGGTTAACAGTATTCTACAGGTTTTAAATCAATATGCACACATCCTAAAATCTTTTTAAAAGTTGAAAGATTTAAAAGTTGAAAGATACACAGTTGATTTCAGGTATTACTTACAGACTAGTTGGTTATGATCTAGAGAATTTAATTTCATCTGAATCTTTCTTGTATTTGATGTAATGTATCATAGTATATAGTCTACTTTAATAGCCTTCCTTTGATATGCTATTCTCTAGTAAATGTATTCTGAGTATTTCAGAAAATAGCAGCGCTACTGAACATCCTGGAGGAAACAGAGTTACAGAGAATTGAAGAAGAGGAACCTGAAGGCAGAATGTTGGTTCTTAGAAAGATATTCAAAGTGAATGAAGGAATAGAGGGGAGATTCCCTCGTCAATTGTCAATGGGTCTGATGGACCAGCTCTCTGTATAAAAGACAGGTCAGATCAGACCTCAGACATAGAACAAGAGCATCAGCTAGACTTCTGACACAGAACCAGACCAGAGCATCAGAGACCAGAGCATCAGAGACCAGAGCATCAGAGACTAGAACATCAGAGACCAGAGCATCAGAGACCAGAGCATCAGAGACCAGAGCATCAGAGACCAGAGCATCAGAGACCAGAGCATCAGAGACCAGAGCATCAGAGACCAGAGCATCAGAGACCAGTGACCAGAACATCAGAGACCAGAACATCAGAGACCAGGTCACCAGAGACCAGGTCACCAGAGACCAGAGCATCAGAGACCATCTCAGACAATACAATCTTCAGCATCTCAACCATCTCTGAACCATGAAGACCCTGACTGCTCTACTCCTCCTGGGACTGCTTTGCTCCCTCCATACGACGTCTGCAGGTGTGTGTGTGTGTGTGTGTGTGTGTGTGTGTGTGTGTGTGTGTGTGTGTGTGTGTGTGTGTGTGTGTGTGTGTGTGTGTGTGTGTGTGTGTGTGTGTGTGTGTGTGTGTGTGTGTGTGGAGTAGCCATGTTGTGTAATACGCTGTTGGAGACCCACCTGGAGATCTTTATGTTAACTGTGGTTTATGATCATTTGTTTACAGGTGTCTTTGCGTTGGACACTGCAACTGAATGCTGTATGAAATTCAGCCCGAGGATCCCTCTAAAACAAGTGGTTTCTCTCAGAACAACTTCCAGTAGCTGCCCTCACAAAGCACTGATGTAAGTAAACATAACCTACTGTAAACTGGAACCATCTAGGCTAGCCTGGTCCCAGATCTGTTTGTGCCTTCACGTCAACTCCTTGTCATGCCAAACATGACCAGGAGTGACAAGGAGTTGGTATGATAGCACAAACACATCTGGAACCAGGCTACATCCAGGCTACACTGTACAAGACAAGATGGAGCATTCATATTATAGACTGGATGTTCTAAGAGACAATGTGTTGTGTATCTGTTGCAGTTTCACCACAAAGAAAGGGAAGACATTTTGTGTTGACCCTTCTGAAGCCTGGGTCCAGAGTCATGTGACCAAGATTGAGAGCAGATCGACTGCTGCCAAGACGACGACGATGTCATCAACCACCATCACCCCCTAACACCCTAACCCTTGATGCTGCACTATAAAGGGAATAGGTTGCCATTAGTGACGCAAACCTTGTCAGGCATGTTAATACCCTATCTGAGAGTGGTATAGAGGAGGATCAATGTAATGTACTAGGTTAATACCCTATCTGAGATTGGTATAGAGGAGGATCAATGTAATGTACTAGGTTAATACCCTATCTGAGATAGGTATAGAGGAGGCTCAATGTAATGTACTAGGTTAATACCCTATCTGAGATTGGTATAGAGGTTCATTGTAATGTACTATGTCCAGGATATACAAATTGTTTGTTTTTCTAAAACTGTAAACATATTTGACATGTAACTATTCAGTAACCTATTTAATATTTTATATTTTATAAAGCTGTTGAAGATTTCAAACATCCTGTGAAAGAGTGGTTCATATTATTCAATTAATATATTGATGGGTTGTAACTAGGTCTATTCTACTGATATAGATATTGATGGGTTGTAACTAGGTCTATTCTACTGATATAGATATTAATGGGTTGTAACTAGGTCTATTCTACTGATATAGATATTGATGGGTTGTAACTAGGTCTATTCTACTGATATAGATATTGATGGTTGTAACTAGGTCTATTCTACTGATATAGATATTAGTGGGTTGTAACTAGGTCTATTCTACTGATATAGATATTGATGGTTGTAACTAGGTCTATTCTACTGATATAGATATTGATGGGTTGTAACTAGGTCTATTCTACTGATATAGATATTGATGGTTGTAACTATTTCTATTCTACTGATATAGATATTAGTGGGTTGTAACTAGGTCTATTCTACTGATATAGATATTGATGGTTGTAACTAGGTCTATTCTACTGATATAGATATTAATGGGTTGTACCTAGGTCTATTCTACTGATATAGATATTGATATGGTGTCACTAGGTCTATTCTACTGATATAGATATTGATGGGTTGTAACTAGGTCTATTCTACTGATATAGATATTAGTGGGTTGTAACTAGGTCTATTCTACTGATATAGATATTAATGGGTTGTAACTAGGTCTATTCTACTGATATAGATATTGATGGGTTGTAACTAGGTCTATTCTACTGATATAGGTATTGATGGGTTGTAACTAGGTCTATTCTACTGATATAGATATTGATGGTTGTAACTAGGTCTATTCTACTGATATAGATATTGATGGGTTGTAACTAGGTCTATTCTACTGATATAGTTATTGATATGGTGTAACTAGGTCTATTCTACTGATATAGTTATTGATATGGTGTAACTAGGTCTATTCTACTGATATAGATATTGATGGGTTGTAACTAGGTCTATTCTACTGATATAGATATTGATGGGTTGTAACTAGGTCTATTCTACTGATATAGATATTAGTGGGTTGTAACTAGGTCTATTCTACTGATATAGATATTGATGGTTGTAACTAGGTCTATTCTACTGATATAGATATTGATGGGTTGTACCTAGGTCTATTCTACTGATATAGATATTGATATGGTGTCACTAGGTCTATTCTACTGATATAGATATTGATGGGTTGTAACTAGGTCTATTCTACTGATATAGGTATTGATGGGTTGTAACTAGGTCTATTCTACTGATATATATATTTATGGGTTGTAACTAGGTCTATTCTACTGATATAGATATTGATGGGTTGTAACTAGGTCTATTCTACTGATATAAATATGAATGGGTTGTAACTAGGTCTATTCTACTGATATAGATATTGATGGGTTGTAACTAGGTCTATTCTACTGATATATATATTGATATGGTGTCACTAGGTCTATTCTACTGATATATATATATATTGATGGGTTGTAACTAGGTCTATTCTACTGATATAGATATTGATGGGTTGTAACTAGGTCTATTCTACTGATATAGATATTAATGGGTTGTAACTAGGTCTATTCTACTGATATAGATATTGATGGTTGTAACTAGGTCTATTCTACTGATATAGATATTAATGGGTTGTAACTAGGTCTATTCTACTGATATAGATATTAATGGGTTGTAACTAGGTCTTTTCTACTGATATAGATATTGATGGGTTGTAACTAGGTCTATTCTACTGATATAGATATTAATGGGTTGTAACTAGGTCTATTCTACTGATGAAGATATTGATGGGTTGTAACTAGGTCTATTCTACTGATATAGATATTGATGGGTTGTAACTAGGTCTATTCTACTGATATAGATATTGATGGGTTGTAACTAGGTCTATTCTACTGATATAGGTATTGATATGGTGTCACTAGGTCTATTCTACTGATATAGATATTAATGGGTTGTAACTAGGTCTATTCTACTGATGAAGATATTGATGGGTTGTAACTAGGTCTATTCTACTGATATAGATATTGATGGTTGTAACTAGGTCTATTATACTGATATAGATATTGATGGGTTGTAACTAGGTCTATTCTACTGATATAGATATTGATGGGTTGTAACTAGGTCTATTCTACTGATATAGGTATTGATATGGTGTCACTAGGTCTATTCTACTGATATAGATATTGATGGGTTGTAACTAGGTCTATTCTACTGATATAGGTATTGATATGGTGTCACTAGGTCTATTCTACTGATACAGATATTGTATTTTTCTACTACACTTTCAACCGTTGTTTATCTCTTGTTTTTTAAATAAATGAAGTCTCCTGGAGAATTCTCTGATATTCATTTTAGCGTTCTCAATGTGTAGAGAATATAATTTGAGTGCACAAAACATTAGGAACACCTTCATAGTGTTGAGTATTACCCCCTTCGCCCCCCTCAGAACAGCCTCAGTTCATCAAGGCATGGACTCTACAAGGTGTTGAAAGCGTTCCACATGTTGACTCCAGTTCTTCCCACAGTTGTGTCAAGTCGGCTGGATGTCCTTTGGATGGATGACCAATGTTGATACACATGGAAAACTGTTGAGCATGAAAAACCCAGCAGCATTGGAGCTTATTTTGGAGCAGATTGTGGACTACAGGAAATGGAAGGCCAAACATGCCCCCATTTACATCGAAGCGGCTGTAGTGGAGCGCGTCAAGAGGTTCAAAGACACATAGTTGATTTCAAGTATTACTTACAAACTAGTTGTGTTGTTGAAATTGTATTTATGTTATGTGGGTATTGTTACGCGCCATACTTTTGTCTATTGTTCCGTGTTTGGGCACATTTATGTACTTTTGTGCTTTCGTTGGACCGGAATAAAAAGTGTGCCTGTTCACTACACTCTGCTCTCCTGCACCTGACTTCGCATCCAGTACACACCCTTAACACTGGGGTCATCCTTATGACGTTGTGTGCTGCCATCCTGCCCTGATTGTCATACGGTGACAAGAACCATCTTATGTTGCTGTTCTTTGACAAAAATGTCTCGGTTTCAGCTTGTGGGATTTCTTTTTCATCTGAAGATGATGCATCGTGCTCTGGGTTGTTGACGTCTGAAAAAATCTGATCTATGACCTGTTGGGCACTGAAACGTACACTCATGGCTTCAGCGAAGAGAGAACTGGGGGGACAGTCATCTGCAGCACCTTTATAGCCTCTGACTGCATTCCCCATTAGTAAACAATGCTTTCAATACATTTTTATTTTGTCTGAAATTGTTTTTATTTTGTCAGATTTTTTATTTTTTTTGTCTGTGAGTCACGTGTGGGGTCGTGGAGGGGTTGTGGAGGGGACGTGGAGGGGTTGTGGAGGGGTCGTGGAGGGGTCGTGGAGGGGAGATGCTGCACATTCACAAGAAAGTTTTAGTTTTGTCTGAGTTCAATCAGTAGCACACATCATCTCAATTTCTCATTGTGTGTGTGTGTATGTGTGTGTGTGTGTCTGTGTGGTTTTTTGTGGTGTGTAAACGATTTTATAACTGCCGGGTCAAAAACGACCCAAACACCTTGCCCAAACCGGCTGGGCGCGCACGTGCGCTATCGTGCATAAATGTATTTCCCCGCCCCACACCAAACGCGATCACGACACGCAGGTTAAAATATCGAAATAAACTCTGAACCAATGACATTAATTTGGGGGCAGGTCAAAAAGCATTAAACATGTATGGTAATTTAGCTAGTTAGCTTGCCATTGCTAGCTAACGTTAATTTGTCCTATTTAGCTAGCTTGCTGTTGCAAGCTAATTTGTCCTGGGATATAAACATTGAGTTGTTATTTTACCTGAAATGCACAAGGATCTCTACTCCGACAATTAATCCACATATAAAACGGCCAACCGAATTGTTTTTAGTCATCTCTCCTCCTTCCAGGCTTTTTCATCGTTTAAATTATATGGTGATCGCATCTAAACTTTCATTGTATTACCACGACTACCGGCAAAACAGTTTGTCTTTCTATCACCCACGTGGGTATAACCAATGAGGAGATGGCACGTGGGTACCTGCTTCTATAAACCAATGAGGAGATGGGAGAGGCAGTACTTGCAGCGCGATCTGCGTCACAAATAGAACTGACTTCTATTTTAGCCCTTGGCGTCGCAGACTCTCGTTGGCGCGCGCGAGCAGTGTGGGTGCAATAATTGAATAACATGGATTTCTAAATTTATTTTGCGACGCTCGCGCACGCGACGTGTCCGGTCTGGTCAGCATGTTAGACAATCTTTGTACCCTGGTGGTGTACAGGTTTCATGGAAATATGAACAAAGGTTATGTTAAGCTTTTTCTAATGTTGGAGTCACTAGGAAAAGTCATCAAATTTCAAGTTGAAAAAATATCATTTAGGGGTTTTTCTCTGCTGTTAGACATAGTGGTGGGTCATTTTTTACCCTGAAGACAACACAAGGGGTTAAGTACTTTACACCACTGGATCTGACCTGTCTTTTATACAGAGAGCTGGCCCATCAGACTCATTGACAATTGATGGGGGAAACTCCCCTCTATACCCTCATTCACTCTGAATAGATTTTTGTAATATCCTTAGAGGCTTCTTAGATTGATGACTCATGACACGTAAGTACGGTTTAGTATTTAATTGTAACTTAGAATTACATTCTCTAATGTACCTGGCTTTAAGCTACCTGGAACTTTCTTCAATCCCGGTTATATAGGCAGACATATCAGGTTGTAGCTAGAGCGTCTGGGGGTATCAGGTTGTAACTAAAGCGTCTGGAGGTATCAGGTTGTAGCTAGAGCGTCTGGAGGTATCAGGTTGTAGCTAGAGCGTCTGGAGGTATCAGGTTGTAGCTAGAGCGTCTGGAGGTATCAGGTTGTAGCTAGAGCGTCTGGAGGTATCAGGTTGTAGCTAGAGGGTCTGGAGGTATCAGCATGTAGCTAGAGCGTCTGGAGGTATCAGGTTGTAGCTAGAGCGTCTGGAGGTATCAGGTTGTAGCTAGAGCGTCTGGAGGTATCAGGATGTAGCTAGAGTGTCTGGAGGTATCAGGTTGTAGCTAGAGCGTCTGGAGGTATCAGGTTGTAGCTAGAGCGTCTGGAGGTATCAGGTTGTAGCTGGAGCGTCTGGAGGTATCAGGTTGTAGCTAGAGCGTCTGGAGGTATAAGGTTGTAGCTAGAGCGTCTGGAGGTATCAGGTTGTAGCTAGAGCGTCTGGAGGTATCAGGTTGTAGCTAGAGCGTCTGGAGGTATCAGGTTGTAGCTAGAGTGTCTGGAGGTATCAGGTTGTAGCTAGAGCATCTGGAGGTATCAGGTTGTAGCTAGAGCGTCTGGAGGTATCAGGTTGTAGCTAGAGCGTCTGGAGGTATCATGATGTAGCTAGAGCGTCTGGAGGTATCAGGTTGTAGCTAGAGCGTCTGGAGGTATCAGGTTGTAGCTAGAGCGTCTGGAGGTATCATGATGTAGCTAGAGCGTCTGGAGGTATCAGGTTGTTACTAGAGCGTCTGGAGGTATCAGGTTGTAGCTAGAGCGTCTGGAGGTATCAGGTTGTAGCTAGAGCGTCTGGAGGTATCAGGATGTAGCTAGAGCGTCTGGAGGTATCAGGATGTAGCTAGAGCGTCTGGAGGTATCAGGTTGTAGCTAGAGCGTCTGGAGGTATCAGGTTGTAGCTAGAGCGTCTGGAGGTATCATGATGTAGCTAGAGCGTCTGGAGGTATCAGGATGTAGCTAGAGCATCTGGAGGTATCAGGTTGTAGCTAGAGCGTCTGGAGGTATCAGGATGTTGCTAGAGCGTCTGGAGGTATCAGGTTGTAGCTAGAGCGTCTGGAGGTATCAGGTTGTAGCTAGAGCGTCTGGAGGTATCAGGTTGTAGCTAGAGCGTCTGGAGGTATCAGGTTGTAGCTAGAGCGTCTGGAGGTATCAGGTTGTAGCTAGAGCGTCTGGAGGTATCAGGTTGTTGCTAGAGCGTCTGGAGGTATCAGGATGTAGCTAGAGCGTCTGGAGATATCAGGATGTAGCTAGAGCGTCTGGAGGTATCAGGATGTAGCTAGAGTGTCTGGAGGTATCAGCATGTAGCTAGAGCGTCTGGAGGTATCAGGTTGTAGCTAGAGCGTCTGGAGGTATCATGATGTAGCTAGAGCGTCTGGAGGTATCAGGATGTAGCTAGAGCGTCTGGAGGTATCAGGTTGTAGCTAGAGCGTCTGGAGGTATCAGGTTGTTACTAGAGCGTCTGGAGGTATCAGGATGTAGCTAGAGCGTCTGGAGGTATCAGGATGTAGCTAGAGCGTCTGGAGGTATCAGGTTGTAGCTAGAGGGTCTGGAGGTATCAGCATGTAGCTAGAGCGTCTGGAGGTATCATGATGTAGCTAGAGCGTCTGGAGGTATCAGGTTGTAGCTAGAGCGTCTGGAGGTATCAGGATGTAGCTAGAGCGTCTGGAGGTATCAGGATGTAGCTAGAGCGTCTCTAGGTATCAGGTAGTAGCTAGAGCGTCTGGAGGTATCAGGTTGTAGCTAGAGCGTCTGGAGGTATCAGGTTGTAGCTAGAGCGTCTGGAGATATCAGGTTGTAGCTAGTGCGTCTGGAGGTATCAAGATGTAGCTAGAGGGTCTGGAGGTTTCAGGTTGTAGCTAGAGCGTCTGGAGGTATCAGGTTGTAGCTAGAGGGTCTGGAGGTATCAGGTTGTAGCTAGAGCGTCTGGAGGTATCAGGTTGTAGCTAGAGCGTCTGGAGGTATCAGGATGTTGCTAGAGCGTCTGGAGGTATCAGGTTTTCTGTCCTTTCTCTTTTCTGCAGCCCGTGGCTTTTTCTTATTGCGGTACGCCCTCGCAATGTGGCCTATTATCCCACATGCATAACACATTTCATGTTTGAATTCACAGTCAAACGCTGCGTGTTTGTCTTTGCAACGATAACAGTCTCTATTGGCTGCTGCCCCACGACTTCCCGTTCTTTGAAATTCAACGCGCTCAGAGCTGCTCTCTTTTACTGTACGACACACAGTTGCGCCCCTTGCCGGCAAATCCAGTGCATTTCTATTTGCGGACTCCATGGCCTGGGCCAGTTTGAGTGCATTCTCAAATGTGAGATTAGGCTCTGATAACAAGAGTATTTGTATCCTGTCATCATTAATTCCACACACCAGCCGATTGCGTAGCATTTGCGATAATGTGTTCCCATAGTTACAGTCCAATGCTAGTTTTCTCAACTCAGCCACATATTCCCCCACTGATTCGGTAGGTTTCCTCACGCGTGAATCAAACTTGAATCGCTGTACTATCTCAATGGGTTTGGGGTTGAAGTGATTTTTTAATAGATCGACTAGATCTATGAATGAATTTTTTCCTGGTTTACCTGTACGTCTGTGCACCGACAACGCTTATGAGTATGGATTTCTGTATAGCGGCATCAGTTATTTCATGAGCAGCAAAGAAATGTTCCATTATTTCACAGTAATCCTCCCATTCCTGATTTTTAGGATCAAATGGTGGTAGCTTCCAAGACAACAGAGGTCAACAGTCAGCCACACAGAAACAGAATAAACTGTTCAACTCAACTCCAACAAAACTCTTAGATATATGTTTTATTGTCACATACTCCGGATTGGTGAATGTGTTGTCTTTCACTTTCCCTTCCTCATTTCCAAGCTGTGAACTATAAATCACAACCTAAATCAAATCAAATTCCATTGGTCACATGCTCCGAATATAACAGCTGTAGACCTTAGAGTAAAATGCTTACATACAAGCCCTTAACCAACAATGCAGTTTTAATAAAAAAATACGTGTTAAGTAAAAAATAGATAAGTAAAAAATAAGAAATAAAAGTAACAAATCATTAAAGAGCAGCAGTAAAATAACAATAGGGAGGCTATATACATTGGGCACTGGTTAGTCAAAGTAATTGAGGCAATATGTAGGTAGAGTTAAGGTGACAATGCATACAGTAGATAATAAACAGAGAATAGCAGCATAAAAGATGGGTGTGAGTGTGGGGGGGGGCAAATAGTATGGGTAGCTATTTGATTAGATGTTCAGGAGTCCTATGGCTTGGGGGTAGAAGCTGTTGAGAAGCCTTTTGGACCAAGAGTTGGCACTCCGGTACCTCTTGCCGTGCAGTAGCAGAGAGAACAGTCTATGACTAGGGTGGCTGGAGTCTTCGACCATTTTTAGGGCCTTCCTCTGACATCTAACAGACCTGTAGCTGTGATCTTTATCCAACAACCTACCAGGTCTATAACTCTGTGAACTTTATCCAACAACCTAACAGGTCTATAAGTCTGTGAACTTTATCCAACAACCTAACAGGTCTATAACTCTGTGAACTTTATCCAACAACCTACCAGGTCTATAACTCTGAACTTTAGCCAACAACCTAACAGGTCTATAACTCTGAACTTTATCCAACAACCTAACAGGTCTATAACTCTGTGAACTTTATCCAACAACCTAACAGGTCTATAACTCTGTGAACTTTAGCCAACAACCTAACAGGTCTATAACTCTGAACTTTATCCAACAACCTACCAGGTCTATAACTCTGTGAACTTTAGCCAACAACCTAACAGGTCTATAAGTCTGAACTTTAACCAACAACTTATTTTGACAAACTATTTTGATATTGTTCAAATGAACGCTGAGCAAGCAATTCTACACAAGTTGTTATTGTCAGCAGTGCAGAAGTGAGTCCTTTTTTTGACCAGGGAAGAGGAACAGAAATTGAGGGAAGGGCTTTTCATGGTTGAGTTGTTATGTAATAGCTGTTTCTATATAATGACAGATCAGAACAGAACTCAGACATAGAACCAGACCAGAGCATCAGAGACCAGATCATCAGAGACCAGATCATCAGAGACCAGAGCATCAGAGACCAGAGAATCAGAGACCAAAGCATCAGAGACCAGATCATCAGAGACCAGAGCATCAGAGACCAGAGCATCAGAGACCAGAGCATCAGAGACCAGAGCATCAGAGACCAGAGCATCAGAGACCAGAGCATCAGAGACCAGATCATTAGAGACCAGAGCATCAGAGACCATCTCAGCCAATACAATCTTCAGCATCTCAACCATCTCTGAACCATGAAGACCCTGACTGCTCTACTCCTCCTGGGACTGCTCTGCTCCCTCCATACGACTTCTGCAGGTGTGTGTGTGTGTGTGTGTGTGTGTGTGTGTGTGTGTGTGTGTGTGTGTGTGTGTGTGTGTGTGTGTGTGTGTTTGTGTGTGTGTGTGTGTGTGTGTGTGTGTGTGTGTGTGTGTGTGTGTGTGTGTGTGTGTGTGTGTGTGTGTGTGTGTGTGTGTGTGTGTGTGTGTGTGTGTGTGTGTGTGTGTGTGATGGGGAGTGGATGACTACCCATGTTGTGTAATACGCTGTTGGAGACACACCTGGAGATCTTGATAATTTGTTTACAGGTGTCATCGAGTTGGAAACGGTACCTGAATGCTGTATGAAATTCAGCCCGAGGATCCCTCTTCAACAAGTGGTTTCTCTCAGAACAACCTCCAGTAGCTGCCCTCACAAAGCACTGATGTAAGTAAACATAGTCTACTGTAAACTGTAAACATCTAGGCTAGCCTGGTCCCAGATCTGTTTGTGCCTTCATGTCAACTCCTTGTCATGCCAAACATGACCAGGAGTGACAAGGAGTTGGTATGATAGCACAAACACATCTGGAACCAGACTACATCCAGGCTACACTGTACAAGACAAGATGGAGCATTCATATTATAGACTGGATGTTCTGAGAGACAATGTGTTGTGTATCTGTTGCAGTTTCACCACAAAGAAAGGGAAGACATTTTGTGTTGACCCTTCTGAAGCCTGGGTCCAGAGTCATGTGACCAAGATTGAGAGCAGACAACGATGATGTCATCAACCACCATCACCCCCTAACCCTTGGTGGTGCACTATAAAGGGAATAGGCTGCCATTCGTGACGCAGACCTTTACTAATATAGATATTACTAGGTCTATTCTACTAATATAGATATTAATGGGTTGTAACTAGGTCTATTCTACTGATATAGATATTAATGGGTTGTAACTAGGTCTATTCCACTAACACAGATATTGTATTTTTCTACTATACTTTCAATCGTTGTGCTTCTGTTATTTTTTAAATAAATGAAGTCTTCTGAAGAATTCTCTGATATTTATTTTAGCATCAGATTTAAGTGCCTTTGTAGTAGTAGGTGCCAAGCGCACCGGTTTGAGTGTGTCAAGAACTGCCACTCTGCTGGGTTTTTCACGCTCAACAGTTTCCAGTGTGTATCATGAATGGTCCACTACACAAGGACATCCAGACAACTTGACACAACTGTGGGAAGCATTGGACTCAACATGTGGAGGTGTTGTGGTGCCTTCTTCTCGACTGTGTTGGTGGGTTTGGACCGTGACAGGACCTTAGCGATGTGGACAGCGAGGGATTTGAACCTCTTGACGTGCTCCACTACAGCCCCTTCCATGTAAATTGGGGGCGTGTTCGGTCCTCTGTTTCCTGTAGTCCACAATCCGTTCCACGATAAGCTCCAACACTGCTGGGTTTATCACGCTCAACAGTTTCCCGTGTGTATCAATAATGGTCCACCACCCAAATGACACAACTGGGGGAAGCATTGGAGTCAACATGGACCAGAATCCCTGTGGAACGCTATCGACACCTTGTTGAGGTCTTGCCCTGTCAAATTATAAAGGCTGTTCTGAAGGCAATGCAATATTAGAAAGATGTTCTTAATGTTTTGTACACTCAGTTGATTGTTTTAAGCCTTAGATTTTTCAACTTTGCCAAAAGAACACCAAGGAGCACTCAGTTCTATTCCAGAACCCAGGTAAAGAACACCAAGGAGCACTCAGTTCTATTCCAGAACCCAGGTAAAGATCACCAAGGAGCACTCAGTTCTATTCCAGAACCCAGGTAAAGATCACCAAGGAGCACTCAGTTCTATTCCAGAACCCAGGTAAAGAACACCAAGGAGCACTCAGTTCTATTCCAGAACCCAGGTAAAGAACACCAAGGAGCACTCAGTTCTATTCCAGAACCCAGGTAAAGAACACCAAGGAGTACTCAGTTCTATTCCAGAACCCAGGTAAAGAACACCAAGGAGCACTCAGTTCTATTCCAGAACCCAGGTAAAGATCACCAAGGAGCACTCAGTTCTATTCCAGAACCCAGGTAAAGAACACCAAGGAGCACTCAGTTCTATTCCAGAACTCAGGTAAAGAACACCAAGGAGCACTCAGTTCTATTCCAGAACCCAGGTAAAGATCACCAAGGAATTATTTTCCAGAAACCAGGTAAAGAAGACTAAAACTATCGAGTGCAAATAGACTCATTCTGACTGGTCTGGATGTTCACTATTAAAATAAATCTTCCCTGGGATTAGTTTTTACCACTATTTTACAACACATGTATCTTATTGTGTGGTTAAATCAGACCCAGTTATGATTGTTATTTTGTTGTGTTGAGAGAGAGCTCCCTTGGTGGGCTTCAAACTCCCTTGGTGGGCTTCAACCTCCCTTGGTATCAGCGCTACTGTATTAATGTGATGTGACTGAGCTGAAGGCCTGAGCTTCCCTTGCCTCCGCCTCACGTGGGATCCTTTGCCTTCTATTCCAGGTTCATGGACGTTATAGGCCACGTTCCCCTGCTCAGACGTTACTTGACTCAACCAATGGTTGCGTGCCACTTCATTGACTGTGCCGTCGGGCACCAGACTGCTATAACATGATGTGGTTGGCTGATCGGTTAAACACCTACCCAGGCGTTGTAAGATCAGCAACATCTGGCCAGAGGAACACACCCTTAAATAAAACGACAGGCCACTGAGATACGATACCATGGCAACCTTAATTCATACTGTCAGGCAGCCAAAACTGACCAATCACAGCAGCTTCCTCCTTTCCTATGTTTGACAAGGCATATGCGTGATTGGCTGTAGAGGAGAAAGATGGAGTTGTGGGCGTGCCTTAGATGGGTTTCGATTAGAACTCACCTGGGCTGCGTTCAGTAGGGCACTACGTTGTAGAATTGTCAGCTCTATTCATAGCATTTCTATCTGCAGTGTTCAGTGTATTACAACCTGCTGAACGCAGCCCTGCTGAAGTTAGACTTCTGTAGACTGCATTTTAATCATCACTCTTTTGTCATTTGTATTGCATGAATGTTGCACATTTTATGTTCTGGAAATAATCTGGGATTCACCGATTATTTATTAAAACAACACATTAAAAGTGACGTCGTCTATAACTTTCTATAATTTACATTATGGAATCTATTAGATACTGATCTGAGAATTGTTCATATTTTGATATTTAGGTATTTAGATTTCTACTGATCAATCAATCAGAAATCAATACATCAACAACAAACAGGCACAAAAACATTTCAATAAAAATGGTTTATTCTCTTTAATATAGTATTTGTTCTATCCATAGCAGAAAAGAGCCTCCATGCCATTCAGTGCTATTATAGCTCTGACCCCAGGCCAGTGCAGCTCCATACTGACCAACACACATCTCACAGCACAACACCAGTGCCAAACTGACCTGGAGTCAGTCTCTGTATCACATCTGACATCAGCTTATTTGAAAACAGGGGAGTTGAGGTGGGTGGGGTGGGGAGCGGGCAGGGATTTCGGGGGGGGGGGCAGTTCTAGGAGGCAATATCACACTGCATAGCTTGGATCCGATACGTTGTGTGTGACTGGGGCCAAGCAACGCTAGTACCCACGTTGTGACAGATTTAGGTTTTATCCAAGAGTGTTGTGTGTGTTGCAAGTTGGCGTCTTGCTCCAGTATGGCTGTAGACTTGGAGGCAGATCGTTTCTACCACGAAAGGGTCACAAGTTGAGGTAACAAAGGTTTTCCTGGACGGCAAGAAGGAACAGAGACACGATCAAAAGAATGGAAGTCTGGGCTTGTTACAATCTGGGTGTTACAGGTGTGAGAATGTGTACATGTCAGGGTTCTCCCCAGGATTAGTTAACAAGGTGGTGCTGCTGAGCATTTCCTGACATTTCCTGTAATCTACTCAGAAATATTAAAGATTTTGTTTACATAATGGCGCTGCCAGTCCACCAGGTGGCGATGCTCTAACATTCTTTGGGGAGAACTCTGTGTGTGTGTTACCTCCTCTCTGTCCATCATGTTGCATTGGATCCACTTAATGCCTTGGTGTGTGTGTTGGAGATGGTCTGTTCATTCAGCACTGGATCTGAGGGACACAGAACGTGGTAGTCAGGAGACCATCTCTTTCCAATTCACTCTTCATCACTAAAGATCAACGTTTAAAGGGATGGTGAGAGATTCACTCTTCATCAGTACAGAGTAAAGTTTAAAGGGATGGTGAGAGATTCACTCTTCATCAGTACAGATCAAAGTTTAAAGGGATGGTGAGAGATTCACTCTTCATCAGTACAGATCAAAGTTTAAATGGATGGTGAGAGATTCACTCTTCATCAGTGAGAGATTTCTGCAATAAAGTTCTCTGTTACACAGTCAGATGAAAAGGGGCTTAAAGGGATACTTCGGGATTTTTGCAATGATGCCCTTTATCTACTGCAGGCATGCTAGCAGATACCCATAGACTTCCAGTCATTGTGCTAACGCTAGGCAACAACCCAGCAGCAGGACCGCTACCTCCGCCTTTGTGCAAGGAGGAGCACTGCCAGAGCCCTGCAAAATGACCTCCAGCAGGCCACAAATGTGCCTGTCTCACACTGCCCACAAAATGAGGTGAAAACTGAGCTGAACTTCTGAACCTCCTGCCAAATGTATGACCATATTAGAGACACATATTTCCCTCAGATTACACAGACCAACAACGTATTCGAGAATAAATCCAAATTTGATAAACTCAGAGAGAGAGAGAGAGAGAGACAGAGACAGAGACAGAGAGAGAGAGAGAGAGAGAGAGACAGACAGACAGAGAGATAGATAGAGAGGGAGAGAGAGTTAGACCGATACATTTTATCAGAAAGTCAAGCAAGTTGTTACTATCGTACGTATATTTTTTACAAGAGAAATGGTTACGTTAATACTTATGTACATTTAAAACCAAATACTTGTCACGCTCGTCGTATGGAGGAGACCTAGGCGCAGCGTGGTATGCATACATTCTCTTTATTAAAACAATGAACACCGAACTAACTAACAAAAGAACCGTGACGCTACTGATGTGCTCCAGCCAAGTTGCTCCAGCCAAGTTAGGAACTATACGTACACAAGATCCCACAACACAAAACAGGAAAATGGCTGCCTAAATATGATCCCCAATCAGAGACAACGATAAACAGCTGTCTCTGATTGGGAACCATATCAGGCCAACATAGACATACAATACACCTAGATGACAACACCCCTAGACATTCAAAAACCCTAGACATACAAAACCCTAGACATACAAAGACCCTAGACATACAAAACCCTAGACATACAAGACTAGCGTACCCACCCTAGTCACACCCTGACCTAACCAAAATATATAGAAAAACAGAGATATCTAAGGTCAGGGCGTGACAATACTTTCACTTTTACTTTTACTAACTTTCTATTAAAGTATCTTTACTTTTACTCAAGTATGACAATTGAGTCCCTTTTCCACCACTGTTAGAAAGTCAACCAAGTTGTTAGGATCAAACATATATTGTTTTACAATAGAAATAGTTCTGTTTCTCACATGTCACATGCACTCATTTAAAGACTTCACACTGGCAGTGTACAAGATAAAACCATTATGACATCATACTGGCAGTGTACAAGATAAAACCATTATGACATCATACTGGCAGTGTACAAGATAAAACCATTATGACATCACACTGCCAGTGTACAAGATAAAACCATTATGACATCACACTGGCAGTGTACAAGATAAAACCATTATGACTTCACACTGGCAGTGTACAAGATAAAACCATTATGACTTCACACTGGCAGTGTACAAGATAAAACCATTATGACATCACACTGGCAGTGTACAAGATAAAACCATTATGACTTCATACTGGCAGTGTACAAGATAAAACCATTATGACATCATACTGGCAGTGTACAAGATAAAACCATTATGACATTATACTGGCAGCGTACAAGATAAAACCATTATGACTTCACACTGGCAGTGTACAAGATAAAACCATTATGACATCACACTGGCAGTGTACAAGATAAAACCATTATGACATCATACTGGCAGTGTACAAGATAAAACCATTATGACATTATACTGGCAGCGTACAAGATAAAACCATTATGACTTCACACTGGCAGTGTACAAGATAAAACCATTATGACATCATACTGGCAGTGTACAAGATAAAACCATTATGACATCATACTGGCAGTGTACAAGATAAAACCATTATGACATCACACTGGCAGTGTACAAGATAAAACCATTATGACATCATACTGGCAGTGTACAAGATAAAACCATTATGACATCACACTGGCAGTGTACAAGATAAAACCATTATGACATCACACTGGCAGTGTACAAGATAAAACCATTATGACATCACACTGGCAGTGTACAAGATAAAACCATTATGACATCACACTGGCAGTGTACAAGAAAAAACCATTATGATATCATACTGGCAGTGTACAAGATAAAACCATTATGACTTCATACTGGCAGTGTAAAAGATAAAACCATTATGACATCATACTGGCAGTGTACAAGATAAAACCATTATGACATCATACTGGCAGTGTACAAGATAAAACCATTATGACATCACACTGCCAGTGTACAAGATAAAACCATTATGACATCACACTGGCAGTGTACAAGATAAAACCATTATGACTTCACACTGGCAGTGTACAAGATAAAACCATTATGACTTCACACTGGCAGTGTACAAGATAAAACCATTATGACATCACACTGGCAGTGTACAAGATAAAACCATTATGACTTCATACTGGCAGTGTACAAGATAAAACCATTATGACATCATACTGGCAGTGTACAAGATAAAACCATTATGACATTATACTGGCAGCGTACAAGATAAAACCATTATGACATCACACTGGCAGTGTACAAGATAAAACCATTATGACATCACACTGGCAGTGTACAAGATAAAACCATTATGACATCACACTGGCAGTGTACAAGATAAAACCATTATGACATCACACTGGCAGTGTACAAGATAAAACCATTATGACATCATACTGGCAGTGTACAAGATAAAACCAGTATGACTTCATACTGGCAGTGTACAAGATAAAACCATTATGACATCACACTGGCAGTGTACAAGATAAAACCATTATGACATCATACTGGCAGTGTACAAGATAAAACCATTATGACTTCACACTGGCAGTGTACAAGATAAAACCATTATGACATCATACTGGCAGTGTACAAGATAAAACCATTATGACATCACACTGGCAGTGTACAAGATAAAACCATTATGACATCATACTGGCAGTGTACAAGATAAAACCATTATGACTTCACACTGGCAGTGTACAAGATAAAACCATTATGACATCATACTGGCAGTGTACAAGATAAAACCATTATGACTTCACACTGGCAGTGTACAAGATAAAACCATTATGACATCACACTGGCAGTGTACAAGAAAAAACCATTATGATATCATACTGGCAGTGTACAAGATAAAACCATTATGACTTCATACTGGCAGTGTAAAAGATAAAACCATTATGACATCATACTGGCAGTGTACAAGATAAAACCATTATGACATTATACAGGCAGCGTACAAGATAAAACCATTATGACTTCACACTGGCAGTGTACAAGATAAAACCATTATGACATCATAATGGCAGTGTACAAGATAAAACCATTATGACATCACACTGGCAGTGTACAAGATAAAACCATTATGACATCACACTGGCAGTGTACAAGATAAAACCATTATGACATCACACTGGCAGTGTACAAGATAAAACCAGTATGACATCAAACTGGCAGTGTACAAGATAAAACCATTATGACTTCACACTGGCAGTGTACAAGATAAAACCATTATGACTTCACACTGGCAGTGTACAACATAAAACCATTATGACATCACACTGGCAGTGTACAAGATAAAACCATTATGACTTCATACTGGCAGTGTACAAGATAAAACCATTATGACATCATACTGGCAGTGTACAAGATAAAACCATTATGACATTATACTGGCAGCGTACAAGATAAAACCATTATGACATCATACTGGCAGTGTACAAGATAAAACCATTATGACATCACTGCAGTGTACCATTATGACATCACACTGGCAGTGTACAAGATAAAACCATTATGACATCATACTGGCAGTGTACAAGATAAAACCATTATGACATCACACTGGCAGTATACAAGATAAAACCATTATGACATCACACTGGCAGTGTACAAGATAAAACCATTATGACATCACACTGGCAGTGTACAAGATAAAACCATTATGACATCACACTGGCAGTGTACAAGAAAAAAACATTATGATATCATACTGGCAGTGTACAAGATAAAACCATTATGACTTCATACTGGCAGTGTACAAGATAAAACCATTATGACATCATACTGGCAGTGTACAAGATAAAACCATTATGACATTATACTGGCAGCGTACAAGATAAAACCATTATGACTTCACACTGGCAGTGTACAAGATAAAACCATTATGACATCATACTGGCAGTGTACAAGATAAAACCATTATGACATCATACTGGCAGTGTACAAGATAAAACCATTATGACATCACACTGGCAGTGTACAAGATAAAACCATTATGACATCATACTGGCAGTGTACAAGATAAAACCATTATGACATCACACTGGCAGTGTACAAGATAAAACCATTATGACATCACACTGGCAGTGTACAAGATAAAACCATTATGACATCATACTGGCAGTGTACAAGATAAAACCATTATGACTTCATACTGGCAGTGTACAAGATAAAACCATTATGACATCACACTGGCAGTGTACAAGATAAAACCATTATGACATCACACTGGCAGTGTACAAGATAAAACCATTATGACATCACACTGGCAGTGTACAAGATAAAACCATTATGACATCATACTGGCAGTGTACAAGATAAAACCATTATGACTTCATACTGGCAGTGTACAAGATAAAACCATTATGACTTCATACTGGCAGTGTACAAGATAAAACCATTATGACATCACACTGGCAGTGTACAAGATAAAACCATTATGACATCATACTGGCAGTGTACAAGATAAAACCATTATGACATCACACTGGCAGTGTACAAGATAAAACCATTATGACATCATACTGGCAGTGTACAAGATAAAACCATTATGACATCACACTGGCAGCGTACAAGATAAAACCATTATGACTTCACACTGGCAGTGTACAAGATAAAACCATTATGACATCATACTGGCAGTGTACAAGATAAAACCATTATGACATCATACTGGCAGTGTACAAGATAAAACCATTATGACATCACAATGGCAGTGTACAAGATAAAACCATTATGACATCATACTGCAGTGTACAGATAAAACCATTATGACATCACACTGGCAGTGTACAAGATAAAACCATTATGACATCACACTGGCAGTGTACAAGATAAAACCATTATGACATCACACTGGCAGTGTACAAGATAAAACCATTATGACATCACACTGGCAGTGTACAAGATAAAACCATTATGACATCATACTGGCAGTGTACAAGATAAAACCATTATGACTTCATACTGGCAGTGTACAAGATAAAACCATTATGACATAACCTGACAGTGTACAAGATAAAACCATTATGACATCACACTGGCAGTGTACAAGATAAAACCATTATGACATCACACTGGCAGTGTACAAGATAAAACCATTATGACATCATACTGGCAGTGTACAAGATAAAACCATTATGACATCATACTGGCAGTGTACAAGATAAAACCATTATGACATCAAACTGGCAGTGTACAAGATAAAACCATTATGACATCACACTGGCAGTGTACAAGATAAAACCATTATGACATCACACTGGCAGTGTACAAGATAAAACCATTATGACATCACACTGGCAGTGTACAAGATAAAACCATTATGACATCACACTGGCAGTGTACAAGATAAAACCATTATGACATCACACTGGCAGTGTACAAGATAAAACATTATGACATCATACTGGCAGTGTACAAGATAAAACCATTATGACTCATACTGGCAGTGTACAAGATAAAACCATTATGACATCATACTGGCAGTGTACAAGATAAAACCATTATGACATCACACTGGCAGTGTACAAGATAAAACCATTATGACATCACACTGGCAGTGTACAAGATAAAACCATTATGACATCACACTGGCAGTGTACAAGATAAAACCATTATGACATCACACTGGCAGTGTACAAGATAAAACCATTATGACTTCATACTGGCAGTGTACAAGATAAAACCATTATGACATCACACTGGCAGTGTACAAGATAAAACCATTATGACATCACACTGGCAGTGTACAAGATAAAACCATTATGACATCATACTGGCAGTGTACAAGATAAAACCATTATGACATCACACTGGCAGTGTACAAGATAAAACCATTATGACATCATACTGGCAGTGTACAAGATAAAACCATTATGACATCACACTGGCAGTGTACAAGATAAAACCATTATGACATCACACTGGCAGTGTACAAGATAAAACCATTATGACATCATACTGGCAGTGTACAAGATAAAACCATTATGACATCATACTGGCAGTGTACAAGATAAAACCATTATGACATCATACTGGCAGTGTACAAGATAAAACCATTATGACATTCACACTGGCAGTGTACAAGATAAAACCATTATGACATCATACTGGCAGTGTACAAGATAAAACCATTATGACATCACACTGGCAGTGTACAAGATAAAACCATTATGACATCATACTGGCAGTGTACAAGATAAAACCATTATGACATCACACTGGCAGTGTACAAGATAAAACCATTATGACATCATACTGGCAGTGTACAAGATAAAACCATTATGACATCACACTGGCAGTGTACAAGATAAAACCATTATGACATCACACTGGCAGTGTACAAGATAAAACCATTATGACATCACACTGGCAGTGTACAAGATAAAACCATTATGACATCACACTGGCAGTGTACAAGATAAAACCATTATGACATCATACTGGCAGTGTACAAGATAAAACCATTATGACATCATACTGGCAGTGTACAAGATAAAACCATTATGACTTCACACTGGCAGTGTACAAGATAAAACCATTATGACATCATACTGGCAGTGTACAAGATAAAACCATTATGACTTCACACTGGCAGTGTACAAGATAAAACCATTATGACATCATACTGGCAGTGTACAAGATAAAACCATTATGACTTCACACTGGCAGTGTACAAGATAAAACCATTATGACATATAACTGGCAGTGTACAAGATAAAACCATTATGACATCACACTGGCAGTGTACAAGATAAAACCATTATGACATCATACTGGCAGTGTACAAGATAAAACCATTATGACATCATACTGGCAGTGTACAAGATAAAACCATTATGACATCACACTGGCAGTGTACAAGATAAAACCATTATGACATCACACTGGCAGTGTACAAGATAAAACCATTATGACATCACACTGGCAGTGTACAAGATAAAACCATTATGACATCACACTGGCAGTGTACAAGATAAAACCATTATGACATCACACTGCAGTGTACAAGATAAAACCATTATGACATCATACTGGCAGTGTACAAGATAAAACCATTATGACATCATACTGGCAGTGTACAAGATAAAACCATTATGACATCACACTGGCAGTGTACAAGATAAAACCATTATGACATCATACTGGCAGTGTACAAGATAAAACCATTATGACTTCACACTGGCAGTGTACAAGATAAAACCATTATGACATCATACTGGCAGTGTACAAGATAAAACCATTATGACATTCATACTGGCAGTGTACAAGATAAAACCATTATGACATCATACTGGCAGTGTACAAGATAAAACCATTATGACATTCACACTGGCAGTGTACAAGATAAAACCATTATGACATCATACTGGCAGTGTACAAGATAAAACCATTATGACATTCACACTGGCAGTGTACAAGATAAAACCATTATGACATCATACTGGCAGTGTACAAGATAAAACCATTATGACATTCATACTGGCAGTGTACAAGATAAAACCATTATGACTTCACACTGGCAGTGTACAAGATAAAACCATTATGACATCACACTGGCAGTGTACAAGATAAAACCATTATGACATCACACTGGCAGTGTACAAGATAAAACCATTATGACATCATACTGGCAGTGTACAAGATAAAACCATTATGACTTCATACTGGCAGTGTACAAGATAAAACCATTATGACATCACACTTGGCAGTGTACAAGATAAAACCATTATGACTCACACTGGCAGTGTACAAGATAAAACCATTATGACATCACACTGGCAGTGTACAAGATAAAACCATTATGACATCACACTGGCAGTGTACAAGATAAAACCATTATGACTCACACTGGCAGTGTACAAGATAAAACCATATGACATCATACTGGCAGTGTACAAGATAAAACCATTATGACTTCACACTTGGCAGTGTACAAGATAAACCATTATGACATCATACTGGCAGTGTACAAGATAAAAAACCATTATGACCATTATACTGGCAGCGTACAAGATAAAACCATTATGACTTCACACCTGCATTGTAAACAAGATAAAACCATTATGACATCACACTGGCAGTGTACACGATAAAAGCAAAGCCCCCATTATGACAGCACTACTGGCAGTGTACAAGATAAAACCATTATGACTCATACTGTCAGTGTACAAAGATAAAACCCTTATGACATCACACTGGCAGTGTACAAGATAAAACCATTATGACATCACACTGGCAGTGTACAAGATAAAACCATTATGACATCACACTGGCAGTGTACAGATAAAACCATTATGACATCACACTGGCAGTGTACAAGATAAAACATTATGACATCACACTGGCAGTGTACAAGATAAAACCATTATGACATCACCCTGGCAGTGTACAAGATAAAACCATTATGACATCACACTGGCAGTGTACAAGATAAAAACCATTATGACATTCATACTGGCAGTGTACAAGATAAAACCATTATGACTCACACGGCAGTGTACAAGATAAAACCATTATGACATCATACTGGCAGTGTACAAGATAAAACCATTATGACATCACACTGGCAGTGTACAAGATAAAACCATTATGACATCATACTGGCAGTGTACAAGATAAAACCAGTATGACTTCACACTGGCAGTGTACAAGATAAAACCATTATGACATCATACTGGCAGTGTACAAGATAAAACCATTATGACATCATACTGGCAGTGTACAAGATAAAACCATTATGCCATTATACTGGCAGCGTACAAGATAAAACCATTATGACTTCACAATGGCAGTGTACCAGATAAAACCATTATGACATCACACTGGCAGTGTACAAGATAAAACCATTATGACATCACACTGGCAGTGTACAAGATAAAACCATTATGACATCATACTGGCAGTGTACAAGATAAAACCATTATGACTTCATACTGGCAGTGTACAAGATAAAACCATTATGACATCATACTGGCAGTGTACAAGATAAAACCATTATGACATTCACACTGGCAGTGTACAAGATAAAACCATTATGACATCACACTGGCAGTGTACAAGATAAAACCATTATGACATCACACTGGCAGTGTACAAGATAAAACCATTATGACATCATACTGGCAGTGTACAAGATAAAACCATTATGACATCATACTGGCAGTGTACAAGATAAAACCATTATGACATCACACTGGCAGTGTACAGATAAAACCATTATGACATCACACTGGCAGTGTACAAGATAAAACCATTATGACATCACACTGGCAGGTGTACAAGATAAAACCATTATGACATCACACTGGCAGTGTACAAGATAAAACCATTATGACATCATACTGGCAGTGTACAAGATAAAACCATTATGACTTCATACTGGCAGTGTACAAGATAAAACCATTATGACATCATACTGGCAGTGTACAAGATAAAACCATTATGACATCACACTGGCAGTGTACAAGATAAACCCATTATGACATCACACTGGCAGTGTACAAGACAAAACCATTATGACATCACACTGCAGTGTACAAGATAAAACCATTATGACATCATACTGGCAGTGTACAAGATAAAACCATTATGACATCACACTGGCATGGTACAAGATAAAACCATTATGACTTCACACTGGCAGTGTACAAGATTTAAAACTTATGACATCATAACTAGGTCAGTGTACAAGATAAAACCATTATGACATCATACTGGCAGTGTACAAGATAAACCATTATGACTTCACACTGGCAGTGTACAAGATAAAACCATTATGACATCATACTGGCAGTGTACAAGATAAAACCATTATGACATTCACACTGGCAGTGTACAAGATAAAACCATTATGACATCACTACTGGCAGTGTACAAGATAAAACCATTATGACTTCACACTGGCAGTGTACAAGATAAAACCATTATGACATCACACTGGCAGTGTACAAGATAAAACCATTATGACATCACACTGGCAGTGTACAAGATAAAACCATTATGACATCATACTGGCAGTGTACAAGATAAAACCATTATGACTTCATACTGGCAGTGTACAAGATAAAACCATTATGACATCACACTGGCAGTGTACAAGATAAAACCATTATGACATCACACTGGCAGTGTACAAGATAAAACCATTATGACATCACACTGGCAGTGTACAAGATAAAACCATTATGACATCATACTGGCAGTGTACAAGATAAAACCATTATGACATTCATACTGGCAGTGTACAAGATAAAACCATTATGACATTCATACTGGCAGTGTACAAGATAAAACCATTATGACATCACACTGGCAGTGTACAAGATAAAACCATTATGACATCATACTGGCAGTGTACAAGATAAAACCATTATGACTTCACACTGGCAGTGTACAAGATAAACCATTATGACATCACACTGGCAGTGTACAAGATAAAACCATTATGACATCACACTGGCAGTGTACAAGATAAAACCATTATGACATCATACTGGCAGTGTACAAGATAAAACCATTATGACTTCACACTGTCAGTGTACAAGATAAAACCATTATGACATCATACTGGCAGTGTACAAGATAAAACCATTATGACTCACCCTGGCAGTGTACAAGATAAAACCATTATGACATCATCACTGGCAGTGTACAAGATAAAACCATTATGACATCACACTGGCAGTGTACAAGATAAAACCATTATGACATCATACTGGCAGTGGTACAAGATAAAACCATTATGACATTCACACTGGCAGTGTACAAGATAAAACCATTATGACATCATACTGGCAGTGTACAAGATAAAACCATTATGACATTCACACTGGCAGTGTACAAGATAAAACCATTATGACATCATACTGGCAGTGTACAAGATAAACCATTATGACTCATACTGGCAGTGTACAAGATAAAACCATTATGACGTATCATACTGGCAGTGTACAAGATAAACCATTATGACATCACACTGGCAGTGTACAAGATAAAACCATTATGACATCACTACTGGCAGTGTACAAGATAAAACCATTATGACATCACACTGGCAGTGTACAAGATAAAACCATTATGACATCAAGATAAAACCATTATGACTTCAACTGGGAACTGGCAGTGTACAAGATAAAACCATTATGACATCACACTGGCAGTGTACAAGATAAAACCATTATGACATCATACTGGCAGTGTACAAGATAAAACCATTATGACATTCACACTGGCAGTGTACAAGATAAAACCATTATGACATCACACTGGCAGTGTACAAGATAAAACCATTATGACATCATACTGGCAGTGTACAAGATAAACCATTATGACATCATACTGGCAGTGTACAAGATAAAACCATTATGACATTCATACTGGCAGTTTACAAGATAAAACCATTATGACATCACACTGGCAGTGTACAAGATAAAACCATTATGAAATCATACTGGCAGTGTACAAGATAAAACCATTATGACCTTCACACTGGCAGTGTACAAGATAAACCATTATGACATCACTACTGGCAGTGTACAAGATAAAACCATTATGACATCATACTGGCAGTGTACAAGATAAAACCATTATGACATCACACTGGCAGTGTACAAGATAAAACCATTATGACCATCATACTGGCAGTGTACAAGATAAAACCATTATGACTTCACACTGGCAGTGTACAAGATAAAACCATTATGACATCACACTGGCAGTGTACAAGATAAAACCATTATGACATCATACTGGCAGTGTACAAGATAAAACCATTATGACATCACACTGGCAGTGTACAAGATAAAACCATTATGACATCATACTGGCAGTGTACAAGATAAAACCATTATGGACATTCACACTGGCAGTGTACAAGATAAAACCATTATGACATCAACTACTGGCAGTGTACAAGATAAAACCATTATGACGTCACACTGGCAGTGTACAAGATAAAACCATTATGACATCACTACTGGCAGTGTACAAGATAAAACCCATTATGACATTCACACTGGCAGTGTACAAGATAAAACCATTATGACATCATACTGGCCAGTGTACAAGATAAAACCATTTATGACATCATACTGGCAGTGTACAAGATTAAAACCATTATGACATCACACTGGCAGTGTACAAGATAAAAACCATTATGACATTCACACTGGCAGTGTACAAGATAAACCATTATGACATCACACTGGCAGTGTACAAGATAAAACCATTATGACATTCACACTGGGCAGTGTCACAAGATAAAACCATTATGACATCATACTGGCAGTGTACAAGATAAGACCATTATGACATTCATACTGGCATGGTACACGATAAAACCATGATGACATCACCACTGGGCAGTGTACAAGATAAAACCATTATGACATCACTACTGGCAGTGTAACAGATAAAAACCATTATGACATCACAACGGGCATGCGTACAAGATAAAACCATTATGACATCACTACTGGCAGTGTACAAGATAAAACCATTATGACATCACACTGGCAGTGTTTACCAACGATTTAAACCATTATGACATCACTACTGGCAGTGTACAAGATCAACCCCATTATGACATCATACTGGCAGTGTACAACAGATAAACCATTATGCATTCATACTGGCAGTGTACAAGATAAAACCATTATGACATTCATACTGGCAGTGTACAAGATAAAACCATTATGACTCATACTGGCAGTGGTACAAGATAAAACCATTATGACATTCACACTGGCAGTGTACAAGATAAAACCATTATGACATTCATACTGGCAGTGTACAAGATAAAACCATTATGACTTCACTACTGGCAGTGTACAAGATAAAACCATTATGACACTCACCACTGGCAGTGTACAAGATAAAACCATTATGACATCATACTGGCAGTGTACAAGATAAAACCATTATGACATTCATACTGGCAGTGTACAAGATAAAACGCATTATGCCATTATACTGGCAGTGTACCAAGATAAAACCTTATGACATTCAACACTGCAGTGTACAAGATAAAACCATTATGACATCACACTGGCAGTGTACAAGATAAAACCATTATGACATCACTACTGGCAGTGTACAAGATAAAACCATTATGACTTCATACTGGCAGTGTACAAGATAAAACCATTATGACATCACACTGGCAGTGTACAAGATAAAAACCATTATGACAATCACGACTGGCAGTGTACAAGATAAAACCATTATGACATCACACTGGCAGTGTACAAGATAAAACCATTATGCCTCACACTGGCAGTGTACAAGATAAAACCATTATGACATCACACTGGCAGTGTACAAGATAAAACCATTATGACATCATACTGGCAGTGTACAAGATAAAACCATTATGACTCAACTGGCAGTGTACAAGATAAAACCATTATGACTCACACTGGCAGTGTACAAGATAAAACCATTATGACATCATACTGGCAGTGTACAAGATAAAACCATTATGACTCACACTGGCAGTGTACAAGATAAAACCATTATGACATCATACTGGCAGTGTACAAGATAAAACCATTATGACTCATACTGGCAGTGTACAAGATAAAACCATTATGACATCATACTGGCAGTGTACAAGATAAAACCATTATGACATTCACACTGGCAGTGTACAAGATAAAACCATTATGACATCACACTGGCAGTGTACAAGATAAAACCATTATGACTCACACTGGCAGTGTACAAGATAAAACCATTATGACATCACTACTGGCAGTGTACAAGATAAAACCATTATGACATCATCACTCGGCAGTGTACAAGATAAAAACCATTATGACTATACACTGGCAGTCGTACAAGATAAAAACCATTATGACATTCACTACTGGCAGTGTACAAGATAAAACCAGTTATGACATCACTACTGGCAGTGTACAAGATAAAACCATTATGACATTCACACTGGCAGTGTACAAGATAAAACCATTATGACATCATACTGGCAGTGTACAAGATAAAACCATTATGACATCACACTGGCAGTGTACAAGATAAAACCATTATGACATCACACTGGCAGTGTACAAGATAAAACCATTATGACATCACTGGCAGTGTACAAGATAAAACCATTATGACATCATACTGGCAGTGTACAAGATAAAACCATTATGACATCACACTGGCAGTGTACAAGATAAAACCATTATGACATCACTGGCAGTGTACAAGATAAAACCATTATGACATTCACACTGGCAGTGTACAAGATAAAACCATTATGACATCATACTGGCAGTGTACAAGATAAAACCATTATGACATTCACACGGCAGTGTAACAAGATAAAACATTATGACATCACACTGGCAGTGTACAAGATAAAACCATTTATGACATCACACTGGCAGTGTACAAGATAAAACCATTATGACATCACTGGCAGTGTACAAGATAAAACCATTAGACATCATACTGGCAGTGTACAAGATAAAACCATTATGACATCATACTGGCAGTGTACAAGATAAAACCATTATGACTTCACACTGGCAGTGTACAAGATAAAACCATTATGACATCATACACTGGCAGTGTACAAGATAAAACCATTATGACTTCACACTGGCAGTGTACAAGATAAAACCATTATGACATCATACTGGCAGTGTACAAGATAAAACCATTATGACTTCATACTGCAGTGTACAAGATAAAACCATTATGACATCACACTGGCAGTGTACAAGATAAAACCATTATGACATCACCTGGCAGTTTACAAGATAAAACCATTATGACATCACACTGGCAGTGTACAAGATAAACCATTATGACATCACACTGGCAGTGTACAAGATAAAACCATTATGACATCACACTGGCAGTGTACAAGATAAACCATTATGACATCATACTGGCAGTGTACAAGATAAAACCATTATGACTTCATACTGGCAGTGTACAAGATAAAACCCATTATGACATCACACTGGCAGTGTACAAGATAAAACCATTATGACATCAACTGGCAGTGTACAAGATAAAACCATTATGACTTCATACTGGCAGTGTACAAGATAAAACCATTATGACATCACACTGGCAGTGTACAAGATAAAACCATTATGACATCATACTGGCAGTGTACAAGATAAAACCATTATGACATCACACTGGCAGTGTACAAGATAAAACCATTATGACATCATACTGGCAGTGTACAAGATAAAACCATTATGACATCATACTGGCAGTGTACAAGATAAAACCATTATGACTTCACACTGGCAGTGTACAAGATAAAACCATTATGACATCATACTGGCAGTGTACAAGATAAAACCATTATGACATCACACTGGCAGTGTACAAGATAAAACCATTATGACATCATACTGGCAGTGTACAAGATAAAACCATTATGACTTCACACTGGCAGTGTACAAGATAAAACCATTATGACATCATACTGGCAGTGTACAAGATAAAACCATTATGACATCATACTGGCAGTGTACAAGATAAAACCATTATGACATCACACTGGCAGTGTACAAGATAAAACCATTATGACATCACACTGGCAGTGTACAAGATAAAACCATTATGACATCACACTGGCAGTGTACAAGATAAAACCATTATGACATCACACTGGCAGTGTACAAGATAAAACCATTATGACATCACACTGGCAGTGTACAAGATAAAACCATTATGACATCATACTGGCAGTGTACAAGATAAAACCATTATGACATCACACTGGCAGTGTACAAGATAAAACCATTATGACATCACACTGGCAGTGTACAAGATAAAACCATTATGACATCACACTGGCAGTGTACAAGATAAAACCATTATGACATCACACTGGCAGTGTACAAGATAAAACCATTATGACATCATACTGGCAGTGTACAAGATAAAACCATTATGACATCACACTGGCAGTGTACAAGATAAAACCATTATGACATCACACTGGCAGTGTACAAGATAAAACCATTATGACATCATACTGGCAGTGTACAAGATAAAACCATTATGACATCATACTGGCAGTGTACAAGATAAAACCATTATGACACACTGGCAGTGTACAAGATAAAACCATTATGACATCATACTGGCAGTGTACAAGATAAAACCATTATGACATCACACCGGCAGTGTACAAGATAAAACCATTATGACATCATACTGGCAGTGTACAAGATAAAACCATTAACACATCACACTGGCAGTGTACAAGATAAAACCATTATGACATCACACTGGCAGTGTACAAGATAAAACCATTATGACACACTGGCAGTGTACAAGATAAAACCATTATGACATCATACTGGCAGTGTACAAGATAAACCATTATGACATCATACTGGCAGTGTACAAGATAAAACCATTATGACATCATACTGGCAGTGTACAAGATAAAACCATTATGACTTCACACTGGCAGTGTACAAGATAAAACCATTATGACATCACACTGGCAGTGTACAAGATAAAACCATTATGACTCACACTGGCAGTGTACAAGATAAAACCATTATGACATCATACTGGCAGTGTACAAGATAAAACCATTATGACATCATACTGGCAGTGTACAAGATAAAACCATTATGACATCACACTGGCAGTGTACAAGATAAAACCATTATGACATCATACTGGCAGTGTACAAGATAAAACCATTATGACATCACACTGGCAGTGTACAAGATAAAACCATTATGACATCACACTGGCAGTGTACAAGATAAAACCATTATGACATCATACTGGCAGTGTACAAGATAAAACCATTATGACATCATACTGGCAGTGTACAAGATAAAACCATTATGACTCATACTGGCAGTGTACAAGATAAAACCATTATGACATCATACTGGCAGTGTACAAGATAAAACCATTATGACATCATACTGGCAGTGTACAAGATAAAACCATTATGACATCATACTGGCAGTGTACAAGATAAAACCATTATGACATCACACTGGCAGTGTACAAGATAAAACCATTATGACATCACACTGGCAGTGTACAAGATAAAAACCATTATGACATCACCTGGCAGTGTACAAGATAAAACCATTATGACATCACACTGGCAGTGTACAAGATAAAACCATTATGACATCATACTGGCAGTGTACAAGATAAAACCATTATGACATCATACTGGCAGTGTACAAGATAAAACCATTATGACTTCACACTGGCAGTGTACAAGATAAAACCATTATGACTCATACTGGCAGTGTACAAGATAAAACCATTATGACATCACACTGGCAGTGTACAAGATAAAACCATTATGACTCATACTGGCAGTGTACAAGATAAAACCATTATGACATCATACTGGCAGTGTACAAGATAAAACCATTATGACATCCACTGGCAGTGTACAAGATAAAACCATTATGACATCACACTGGCAGTGTACAAGATAAAACCATTATGACATCACACTGGCAGTGTACAAGATAAAACCATTATGACATCATACTGGCAGTGTACAAGATAAAACCATTATGACTTCATACTGGCAGTGTACAAGATAAAACCATTATGACATCACACTGGCAGTGTACAAGATAAAACCATTATGACATCACACTGGCAGTGTACAAGATAAAACCATTATGACATCACACTGGCAGTGTACAAGATAAAACCATTATGACATCATACTGGCAGTGTACAAGATAAAACCATTATGACATCACACTGGCAGTGTACAAGATAAAACCATTATGACACACTGGCAGTGTACAAGATAAAACCATTATGACATCATACTGGCA